>NC_080170.1:7467933-7512933 GCF_950295315.1 Erinaceus europaeus | reverse complement strand
AGAGAGAGAGAGAGAGAGAAACCTGCAGGCCTGCTTCACTGCTTGTGAAGTGACTCCCTGCAGTGGGGAGCTGGGGCCTCAAACCGGGATCCTTGCTCCGGTCCTTGTGCTTAGTACTGTGTGCGCTTAACCCCGTGTGCTACCACCTGGGCCATGTGATGTTCTCTTTGGAACCCAGCACAGCCACCAGCTCCCTGGAACCCCCCATAGCCCCACCCCTCACTCGGAGTGCACAGACATGGGGCCTATAGCCAGGGAACGCCTGAGTGGGGGTGCAGGAAGGGGCCCCCCAGATGGGAGGGGAAGTGGCCGTTGCCGGGGCGGGGGGGGGGTGCTCTGTGGTTGTGCAAGTCCGTGGTTTCTGCCTTCCTTGTCCGGAAGTGGGTGCAGTGGGGGAGAAGCCCCGGCCTCCCTCAGGGCCTGGAGGCCATAGCTGCTCCCCGAGGCCTTCCTGGAGGTGATGCCATGTGTGCAGGGCAGCCAGTCCTGGGAGTGAGGGGGTCTGGCAGGAGGTGAACCCCCTTCCCCCACAGGTTCCCCCCAAGGCCCCCTGTCACCTGGCCCAGGCAGGAGAACTAGCTTATTAGGAAGGGCACATGCCTTGCTGTGCCATCGACCCAGCTCTGAGCCCTGGCACCACGTGGGGTGCCGTGGCACTGGGGAAAGCCCGAGGCCTCAGCGTGTTGGTATATTGGAGCACGAGGCCGGCTTCATGGGTGCTGAGCTCCTGCACTTCCCTGAGAAAGGCCCAGTGAGCACCACTGGCCGCAGCTCCCAGGCACCAAGCCTCGGGGACCCCTGCCTGGTGGAGATCAGGTCTGTCTGCTTTTCTCGCCCTGGGTCCGCCCGCTCGCTCGCTGCACCAGCACAAGTCCTTGCTGGCAACACAGGCTCATCAGCTACTGTGATGGAGACCTGCTCTGTTGAATTTGACTTCACTGCCACCAGGGTCATTGCTGGGAGCAGTGGATTCATGTGGGTACCAAGCCCCAGCAAGGAGGGAGAGGGAGGGAGGGAAGGGGGAAAGAGAGAGACAGAGAGAGAGAGAGAGAGAGACCTGCAGCTCTGTTTCACTACTTTTCCTCTGCAGGTGGGGAATCATGGCTTGAACCTGGGTCTTCACGCACTGTAATGTGTGTACCACTGCCCAGTCTCTGTACTTGGGACTTTTTTTTTTTTAATTAGTGATTGAATATTGACTTACAAAATTATCAGGTAATGGGTATAATTCCACACTGTTCCCGCCACCAGAGCTCTGTCCCCATTGGAGACTGTGGTGGTTCTCCCAAGGTCATAGATAGGGGTTGACTATTATTTCTATGAATAAATATAAATATATATATTGCCCATTTTATTCTGTGGTCCTGCCAAGTCACACCTACTCATTTTTTTAAAAAAGATTTTATTTATTTATGAGAAAGATAGGTGGAGAGAAAGAACCCGGTATCACTATGGGACATGTGCTGCCGGGGATGGAACTCAGGACCTCATGCTTGAGAGCGCAAAGCTCTATCACTGCGCCACCTCCCGGACCTCCACACCTACTCCTAATACTGCTTCTCCTGATGAAATTGGGGTTCAGAGCCCTCTAGTCATCTTCCCTTAGTATTTCTCCTCCTCTGGGGATCATAGACCAACATTATTTCTCTCTCTCTATCTCTCTTTTGCCTCCAGGGTTATAAAGGGCTCGGTGCCTGCACTACGAATCCACTGCTCCTGGAGGCCATTTTTTCCACTTATTTATTGGATATGACAGAGAAATTGAAAGAGGAGGGGAAGACAGAGGGGGAGAAAAAGATAGACACCTGCAGACCTGCTTCACCACTTGTGAAGTGACCCCCCCTGCAGGTGGGGAGCCGGGGGCTCAAACCAGGATCCTTGCGCCGGTCCTTGCACTTCTTACTATGTGCGCTTAACCCACTGCACCACCACCCGGCCCCCCCTGGACCAGAATTCTTCGTGGGGTGCAGAAGGTGGGAGTTCTGCTTTCTGTCTGCTTCTCCAGTGGACATGGACGCTGACAGGTGAAATACACCCCAGTGTACTTGAGACAATCCGGTCATTTCCACAGTGACTTGATGGGATGACAGCTGTTTTAAGTTTGTTGTGGTTACAGTCACTCTTGGATGACACATTTTAAAATGTGTCCTATTCCATTAGGGGCAGTTTCCCTGGAACTGTTGGGTCCGGAGCATTTGACTATTTGACAGGCTTTTGGGCTGGGAGGCAGCAGAATGGTTCTGCAAAAGACTTTCTTTATGTTCTTTTAAAAGTTTTTTTTATATTTATTTATTTTCCCTTGTTGTTTTTCATTGTTGTCGTAGTTATTATCATTGTTATTGATGTCGTCGTTGTTGGATAGGACAGAGAGAAATGGAGAGAGGAGGGGAAGACAGAGAGAAGGAGAGAAAGACAGACACCTGCAGACCTGCTTCACCGCCTGTGAAGCGACTCCCCTGCAGGTGGGGAAACGGGGGCTCGAACCGGGATCCTTACACCGGTCCTTGTGCTTGGCGCCACGTGCGCTTAACTGCTGCGTTACCGCCTGACTCCCTGCAAAAGACTTTTATACCTGAGGCTCCAAGGTCTCAGTTCAATCCCCAGCACTGCCATAAGCCAGAGCTGAGCAAGGCTCTGGTATTTCTGTGTTTCTCTGTATCTCTCTTTCATTAAAATTAAATAAATAAAATATTTAAAAGAATAAAGGAAGTGGTCTAGGATGGGGGCAGTGGCTGGAGTTCTGGACTTGGAGGCAGGAGACTCTCTGAGCTCAGCCCTCGAGAGCCTGTGTACCGAGTGACGCTCTGGTCCTCTCTCTGTGTCTCATTTTTAAAAAATATGTATTTATTTATTTATTCCCTTTTCTTGTCCTCGTTTTATTGTTGTAGTTGTTGATGATGTCGTCGTCATTGTTGGATAGGACAGAGAGAAATGGAGAGAGGAGGGGAAGACAGAGGGGGAGAGAAAGACAGACACCTGCAGACCTGCTTCACCGCTTGTGGAGTGACTCCCCTGCAGGTGGGGAGACCGGGGCGTGAACTGGGATCCTTAGGCCGGTCCTTGCGCTTTGTGCCAAGTGCGTTGAACACACTGCGCTATCACCCGCCTCCCTCTGTCTCTCATTTTTAATAAGTGGAGGGCTGGGAACTCGTCCCAGCCTGTGCCGTGGGCATGGGTGGGGGCCGCCGAGTGGACGCTCAGGTGGGGGTTTGCCTTGCAGCTGACTTCGGAGTGTCAGCCAAGAATCTGAAAACCCTGCAGAAGCGAGATTCCTTCATTGGGACACCTTACTGGTGAGTCCGCTGGAGCACGCAGGGCGGCTGGGCCTGGACCTGCGACACCCCACACTCCTCCGTCCCCACCCCGTGAGGGTCTGCACACCGCCTCCCCCACTAACGGCACCCAGTTCTGGCTAAGGGACACGGCTCCTGTGTGCCTCAGTTTCCACATCTGTAGACCCAGTGGTGCTGCAGGGCCTGGGTTCCCTGGGCAGACTGAGTGCGTGTGGGGATGGGTATCAGGCTGGGGGACCCAGAGGCACAGGCACCCATGTCCCCTCACTTCTCAAGACCCCCCCAGGTTCCGTCTTTCTGGGTTGTTTTTTTTTAATTTTTTAAAAATTTATATTTATTCCCTTTTGTTGCCCTTGTTGTTTTATTGTTGTAGTTATTATTGTTGTTATTGTTGTCATCGTTGTTGGATAGGACAGAGAGAAATGGAGAGAGGAGGGGAAGACAGAGAGGGGGAGAGAAAGACAGACACCTGCAGACCTGCTTCACCGCCTGTAAAGCGACTCCCCTGCAGGTGGGGAGCCGGGGGCTCGAACGGGGATCTTTCTGCCTGTCCTTGCGCTGCGCCACCGCCCGACTCCCCTTTCTGTTGTTTTAAAATGTAGAATCCCAACTGCTCTGCTCAGCTTCACGCCTAACTGCTCATCTCCTGTGGACCTGGGCTTCTTGCTTGCTTGGGGCTCACTGTCTCTTTTTATTCCCTGTGTTCCTGTTCTCTCTCTCTCTCTCTCTTTCTCCCTCTCTCCCTCTCTCCCCCTCTGTCTCTCCCTCTCTCCCCCTCTCCCCCTCTCTCTCTATCTCTCCCTCCCTCCGTCCCTCCCTCTGCTCCCCTCCACCCCCAGGACTCTGGGGCCTGGACTGCTGCTGCCCTCTGCTGGCGGGCCTCGGAAGCGCAGCAGGACCCTGCTGGAAGGTGGGATGGAGCGTCTCCAGCTGGAAGTGGGGGTCCCCGCAGAGTGAGGCAGGGGCGCCGCGGAGGGGGCCCTGAGCCCCATGTGGTCTCCTCGTCCAGGATGGCCCCCGAGGTGGTGATGTGCGAGACCATGAAGGACACGCCCTACGACTACAAGGCGGACATCTGGTCGCTGGGCGTGACGCTCATCGAGCTGGCCCAGGTGGAGCCCCCCAACCACGAGCTGAACCCCATGCGGGTGCTGCTGCGCATCGCCAAGGCCGAGCCCCCCACGCTGGCCGCGCCCGCCAAGTGGTGAGTGCGTGTGTGGGTGCAGCGAGGGGCGAGGGGGCGGGCTCGCGGAGGTTCCAACCCCCCAGGACCCCAAGAAACCTGTCTCTGCAACTTGCCACCGCAGGCTGGGAGTGAGGGACCTGATTCCTCTCCCCCCCCAGACTCAGCCAAGATGGCCAGGGGGAGGGTCACCTCCCCGTCCCCCCCCACCCCAGACTCACAGGATGGCCAGGGGTGTCACCTCCTTGGCTCTCCAAGATTCAGCAAGGATGGCCCGGGTAAGGTCACCCCTCAGCACCCTTATCTCCAGAGTGAGGCCGGTGCACGCTGCCGCCCTTCCCCATGAGCTCACCCCTGTGCCCCCTCCTGTCTCCCCTCAGGTCCATGGAGTTCCGTGACTTCCTGAAGAAAGCGCTGGACAAGAACCCCGAGTCACGGCCCAGCGCTGCACAGCTGCTGGAGGTGAGGGCTGGCTGTCTGTCTTGGGGAAGCAGTGAGTCCCCAAGAACTGGGAGCATCCTCCCCCACCCATATGTGGCTGACGGCTCTCCCTGCACCCACCATCTGCCAGGTGCTAAGTGGGGCGGGGCGTGCAGGGAGGGGCCCTGGGCTGTCCTCTTGGGGGTTAAGGTCTAATGGGGGTCAGCCGTGTGCAATGAGAGGGACACAGCATGTCACCCCGTGTCCAGCTGTCTGCTGGGTGCCGGGTGCCAGCTGCACTGACTGAGGACCCCAGAGCAAGAGCCGGGTGGGGTCGGGCCTGTCTGCCTGCCCAGGTCCCGGCTCTGTCTGCAGCCTTCTGAGGGGTGATTGAGAGCGAGCGTCTCTGGGCACAGAGCTGGTTTTCGGGGTGTCCTGGCGCTTGCCGGGGGGGGGGGGGGGTGGGGTGGGGGGTGGAAGTCTCCTTCTGGCCAAGAGGCCCAGAACATTCCAAGGGGAAAGAGCAGCTGCCTGAGCTCCGCCAGGCATTTCCGCTCAGAGCAGCCAGGAGGAGGGTCTTCCCTGAGTGTCTGGGGGAGGGTCTTTACTCCAGGCTCCTGGGGGAGGATCTGTCTCTGCTCCAGGGAGCTGGTGGGGGGGGGTCTCTGCTCCAGGGTGCTGGGGAGGGTGGGGTCTCTGCTCCAGAGAGCTGGGGAGGGGGGTCTCTGCTCCAGGGATCTGGGGAGGGGGGATCTCTGCTCCAGGGTGCTGGGGAGGGAGAAGTCTCTGCTCCAGGGAGCTGGTGAGGGGGGTCTCTGCTCTAAGGTGCTGGGGAGGGGGGGTCTGTCTCTGCTCCAGGGATCTGGGGAGGGGGGTCTCTGCTCCAGGGTGCTGGGGAGGGAGAAGTCTCTGCTCCAGGGAGCTGGTGAGGGGGGGTCTCTGCTCTAAGGTGCTGGGAAGGGGGGTCTCTGCTCCAGGGAGCTGGGAAGGGGGGTCTCTGCTCCAGGGAGCTGGTGAGGAGGGGGTCTCTGCTCTAAGGTGCTGGGAAGGGGGGGTCTCTGCTCCAGGGAGCTTGGGAGGGGGGTTCTCTGCTCCAGGGATCTGGGGAGGGGGGATCTCTGCTCCAGGGAGCTGGTGGGGGGGTCTCTGCTCTAAGGTGCTGGGAAGGGGGGTCTCTGCTCCAGGGAGCTGGGGAGGGGGGTCTCTGCTCCAGGGAACTGGTGAGGGGGGGGGTCTCTGCTCTAAGGTGCTGGGAATGGGGGGTCTCTGCTCCAGGGAACTGGTGAGGGGGGGGGTCTCTGCTCTAAGGTGCTGGGAATGGGGGGTCTCTGCTCCAGGGAACTGGTGAGGGGGGTTCTCTGCTCTAAGGTGCTGGGAATGGGGGGTCTCTGCTCCAGGGAACTGGTGAGGGGGGGTCTCTGCTCTAAGGTGCTGGGAATGGGGGGTCTCTGCTCCAGGGAACTGGTGAGGGGGGGGTCTCTGCTCTAAGGTGCTGGGAATGGGGGGTCTCTGCTCCAGGGATCTGGGGAGGGGGAATCTCTGCTCTAAGGTGCTGGGAAGGGGGGTCTCTGCTCCAGGGATCTGGGGAGGGGGGATCTCTGCTCCAGGGAGCTGGTGGGGGGGTCTCTGCTCTAAGGTGCTGGGAAGGGGGGGTCTCTGCTCCAGGGATCTGGGGAGGGGGGTCTCTTCTCTAGAGAGCTGAGGAGGGGGTTCTCTGCTCCAGGGTCTGGGGATGGGGTGTCTGTGCTCCAGGGCGCCGGGTGTGGAGGGGTGTCTCTGCACAGAGAGGTAGTGTGCTGAGCTCAGGGTCACACAGTGGGTGAGGAGGGGCCTTAGACGCCCCCCCAGGGGCCCCATTCTGCTCCAGATGGCTGCTGGCCTCTTGCCAGAGCTCCCCCGCCAGCACAGGCCTCCCTCCCGCGTGCAGCGTGGCTCTGACCCCGGCGTCTGTCTGGCAGCATCCCTTTGTGAGCTGTGTCACCAGCAACAAGGCTTTGCGGGAGCTGGTGGCCGAGGCCAAGGCCGAGGTGATGGAGGAGATCGAGGACGGCCGGGAGGAGGCGGAGGAGGACGACACCCTGGACGGAGCCCCGGTGAGGCTGGGGGAGGGCGAGGGTCCATCCTGTCACCGTCCACCCCAGGGGCCAGTGCTGCGGCCTTCAGGAAACACAGCTTGGACTTCTCTTTGTGGAGATCTATTTATTTTTTTCATGAGAGGGGGAGAGCCTCGCTCAGCTGTGGCCCGGGTGGGGGGGCTGTCGGGGGCTGAACCTGGGACCTGTGGCGGGCAAGTCGAGGGCGTTAGCTCTGTGGTGTCTCCCGGCCTCTTTAACGAGATCGGGTTTAGTCACGTCTTGAAAGGAGACACTTGGGCTGGTCGAGCACACACGTTACAATGGCCAAGGACCCCGGCTCAGGCCTCCAGTCCCCACCTGCAGGGAGGAAGTTTCATGGGCTGTGAAGTGGGGCTGCAGGTGTCTCTCTGTCTCTATCCCAAAGTGAAACAAAACAAAAAAGCAGGGCCTGGGTGGTGGTACAGCCAGTAGAGTGCACATGTCACAGTGCGCAAGGACCCCGGTTCAAGCCCCTGGCCCCCACCTGCAGGGGGCAAGCTTCATGAGCTGTGAAGCAGGGCTGCAGGGGTCTCCTCTCCCTTTCTGTGGATTTATGCCGGGCTAGCGTGAGCGTGTTTCTTCCCGGGCGCCTGCTCTCTGGGTTGGAGAGAACTCGACCAGAGCCAACCTGGGCTGCTGCTGAGTCAGCGACGCGGGAGAGAGACCAGGAACTCGTGGAGGAGCAGGAACGCAGTGCGTCTTTATTGACCAGAGACCACGCTTTTATATATTTAGAGCCGGAAGTGGCAAGTCGGAAAAGGAAATGGCTAGGAAAGGGGGTGGAGAAAAGGAAAGAGTGGGGAGGTAGAAAGCTTCCACAGCCACGGTTGCTAGAGCTTTAACTGGCGGGATTAATGTGCCCGGCAGGCAGGGCGGGTCTGGAGGTAGAAAGAAGATAGATCAAAGGTGGGGGTCTTTCAGGCAAAGCAATGATTCTGTAAATAGGCCACAGTGTCAGCAATGGAGGATGGAGGGGGGGGCTTAAGGCCCGACAGATTTATGTTTGTCTTTATGCAGTGAACACATAAATTAAAAATATGTATATTAAAAAATTGCGTACGCTCTTTATTTAGTGGGTAGAGACAGACAGAAACCGAGAGGGAAAGGGGAGATAGAGAGGGACAGAGACAGAGAGACACCTGCAGCCCTGCTTCACCATTTGTAAAGCTTGCCCCCTGCAGGTGGGACGGGGCCTAAAATGAGAGATTAGTCCCATACAAGCAGGAGTGGCCGGGCACTAGGGAGTGGGGAGGACTCGCCACATGAAGCACCTTGCACACCGTCGCCCCCCACGCCATGGCCTCTGACCCTGCTTCTTGTCTCCAGCCTCTGGGGACTTGCAGCTCTGTGGAGCTGAGCCTTAAAGACACGCCGCCTGCCCCCGAGCCCGGTGCACCTCAGGACAGCGGAGGAGCGCCCAGCCTGACCCCCAAGGACGCTGCCCCGCAGCCTCCCAGCCCCACACCGGCCCCCGGCAGAGAGAACGGCCTGGCGGTGCCCGGCTTCCCCCGCAGGCCCCGGCCGGTGTCCATGGGAGCCAGTGTCCAGGTCCCGGAGGAGAAGCCGGCGGCTGGCCAGACCTCGGAACACAGCCCAGCCCCTGGCAGGGCCCTGAAGGCCGGTCAGAGCCGCCCCAACAGCAGCGCCCTGGAGACCCTGGGCAGTGAGAAGCTGGCCAACGGCGGCCTGGAGCTCCCCGCCCACCCCCTTCCGGAACCTTCCAAGAGCAACTCGGACTGCAGCAGCCTCTCCACGTCCGAGACCATGGACTATGGCACCTCGCTGTCCGCCGACCTGTCCCTGAACAAGGAGACCGGCTCCCTGTCCCTCAAGGTGATGCCCTTCTCGGGAAGGGGGTGTGAGGAGGGCACTGCACCTACTGCCCTGCCCACACAGCGGGGGGGGGGTGGTGCGTGGCCACAGGTGAGGCTCCAGGGCCTGTTCCCTCTCCCTCTCTCTTAATTAAAGAAAAAAGTACTGTATTTATTAGATAGAAACACCCAGAAACCGAGAGGGTAGGAAGAGAAACAGAGACGCCTGAAATCCTGCTTCACCACTTGCAAAGCTTTCCCCCTGCAGGTGGGGTCCGGGGGTTCAAACCTGGGTCTTTGCACATGATAACATGTGTGCTCATCCAGGTGCGCCACCACCTGGCCTGCTTCCTCTCTGTGAAAAGTGGCCAGAGGGGAGCTGGGCGGGAGTGCAGAGCGCAAGGACCAGCGTAAGGATCCCGGTTCAAGCCCCCGGCTCCCCACCTGCAGGGGAGTCACTTCACAGGCGGTGAAGCAGGTCTGCAGGTGTCTGTCTTTCTCTCCCCCTGTCTTCCCCTCCTCTCTCCCTTTCTCTCTGTCCTATCCAACAACGACAACAACAATAATAACTACAATAATAAAACAACAAGGGCAACAAAAGGGAATAAAAAAATCATTAATGCTAGGAGGAGGAGGGCAGAGAAACAGCAGCAGTCTGGCACAGCGGTGCCGGGGACTGAACGTGGGACCTCAGGCTTGGGAGGCCCGAGCTTTATCCACCGCACCGCCTCCCGGGCTGCTGACTTGCTCCTTCTACTCCCTGCCTTCCGGGGGCAGGTGGCCATGTGACCGGCGCCCGTGACCAGCACTGCAGGTCATGCCCCGGGTGCTCACCATGCCCCCAGAGCACAGCTGGGCAGACACAGGCCATTCTGGGCCGGGGGCCGGTCTGCACCCATAGGCCGTGCTGCCCCCTGGGGGGGCCTGAACCCTCTTTTCCTCTGCCCCCCACCTGCTCCCATTCCCACTGGGGTGCTTACTTCAGCACAGCCACAAGGGCTGGTGTCACTTTTCTTTCCTTTCTGTCATTTACTTGGTGCAGAAGCAGCAGGGCCTGGGTGGTGGCGCCCCTGGTTAATCGAACATGCTACAGTGAGCAAGGTCCCAAGTTCAAGCCTCTGGTCCCCACCTGTAGGGTTAAAGCTTCACAGTGAAGCAGGGCTGCAGGTGTCTCTCTGTCTTTCTGTCTCTATCTCCCTCTCCCTCTCAATTTCTGGCCATCTCTATCCTATAAGCAAAGATAGTTAAAAAAAAAAAAACTTAAGGGAGTCGGGCAGTAGCGCACCGGGTTAAGGACACGTGGTGTTTAGCGCAAGGACTGGCCTAAGGATCCCAGTTCAAGCCCCCGGCTCCCCACCTGCAGGGGAGTCACTTCACAGGCGGTGAAGCAGGTCTGCAGGTGTCTGTCTTTCTCTCCCCCTCTCTGTCTTCCCCTCCTCTCTCCATTTTTCTCTGTCCTATCCAACAATGATAACAACAATAACTACAACAATAAAACAAGGGTGGCAGTTGGGCAGTAGCGCAGCGGGTTAAGCGCACGTGGCGCAAAGCGCAAGGACCGGCGTAAGGATCCCGGTTCGAGCCCCCGGCTCCCCACCTGCAGGGGAGTCGCTTCACAGGCGGTGAAGCAGGTCTGCAGGTGTCTGTCTTTCTCTTCCCCTCTCTGTCTTCCCTTCCTCTCTCCATTTCTCTCTGTCCTATCCAACAATGATGACATCAATAACAATAACAACTACAACAATAAAACAACAAGGGCAACAAAAGGAAAAAAAACAAAAAAATTATTAAAAAAAAAAAACATAGCTGAGGTTGAAAAGGTATTTATTTCATTTATGGAAAGGAGGGAGAGGAGACACAGTGGGCAGCTTCACAATTGAGTCCAAGAACAGCAAGAAGTTCTGGAAAGTTCTGGCTCACTGGGGCTGACTTGAGTGGCCCTGGACCCAGCGCCCCCCTCGGCACAGGTCCTGGCCCTAGGAGGGAAAACAAACCAGCAAACAGTAGCTATAAAATAACACAGAGGCTGGCCTCCCCTGAGCGGGGTCTTCACGACCACTTCTGGAACTTTCCTTTGCTGGCTGCCTGGTTCCTCAGAACCTGAGTCTGGTTCCTCATGGGGGAGGGGGCGGGCCGCTGTGACTTCTTAGGACTCGAGCCCCTGGCTCTGCAGTGGGTGGGGAAGGGAGGGGATGCCTCCCCTGGGCAGTTAGGGGTCAGAGTGGATTCTGGGGACACGGGCCTGGTGGCCACACTGGGGGTGTTGGGGGTGGGGGTAGTGCCCCGGTGGAGTGTAGGCCCCGGCCCCTCACGACGCCTGAGCCCTCTGAGCAGTCAGGTGACATGTGTGGTCACCCACAGGAAAGCCAGGGACTGAATCCTGGGGGCTGAGCTGAAGCAGCTCTGAGCCTGGGCTTGCTGTGCTCTGGGCTCTGGCTGGGCACCGAGCTCCCAGCGCTTGCCCACGGCTGCATCCTGGCGGGGGTCCTGAGCGCGCCCCATGGTCTCCCTCCCCCCAGGACTCTCGGCTGCACAAGAAGACCCTCAAGAGGACACGCAAGTTCGTGGTGGACGGCGTGGAGGTGAGCATCACCACCTCCAAGATCATCAGCGAGGACGAGAAGAAGGACGAGGAGATGAGATTCCTCAGGCAAGTCCGGGGTGGTGGGATGGGCACTGTGGGTGGGGGGTGTTGAGAGGAGTGTCTGTCTGTCTGTCTGCAGCAGGGTGTGAAGGGGCAGGGAGACAGAGCCTGCCTTCCCCAACATAACCTGGCCAGCCATCTACATTATCTGGCTGTCCACCCATCCCATCTATCTGTCTGTCCATCCAGATGCCTTTTTTTTCTTTTCTTAAAAATTTCGTTTATGAGAAATATAGGAGGACAGAAAGAACCAGACATCACCCTGGTACATGTGCTCCTGGGGATTGAACTCGGAACCTCATACTTGCTTTATCACTGCGTCACCTCCTGGACCACTCCATCCGTCTTTCTATCCACTCAGACCCCCACATGCTCAGCCACCTGTGCACCCACAGCCCCCCGCCCCCCCCCCCACAGGCCGTGTGACCAGCTGGCCCAGCAGTCACTCTGCCGGCTTGAGCCTCAGTCCTCACGCCCTTTCTTTCTTTTTTTTAAATATTTATTTTATTTATTTATTCCCTTTTGTTGCCCTTGTTGTTTTATTGTTGTAGTTATTATTGTTGTTGTCGTCGTTGTTGGATAGGACAGAGAGAAATGGAGAGAGGAGGGGAAGACAGAGAGGAGGAGAGAAAGATAGACACCTGCAGACCTGCTTCACCGCCTGTGAAGCGACTCCCCTGCAGGTGGGGAGCCGGGGTTTGAACCAGGATCCTTCTGCCGGTCCTTGTGCTTTGCGCCACCTGCGCTTAACCCACTGCGCTACAGCCCGACTCCCCACGCCCTTTCTTTGCCCTAAACGTGCGTGCTGGCCGCTGGACTCTGGGCTGGGGCAGGATACAGGCCTGCTTTTTGCTTTGTGATCCTTTTGGTAGCATGCCAGCTGTTAATGGACTTGGCCGGAAAGAAACGGTGCTGTCCGGGGCCTGCCAGTACGTCCCCTGGCAGCAAGGCTCAGTGTTCTGCACAGACACACAGACACAAATAGACACACAGACACACACACACACACACACACACACACACACACACACGGAACGGAAAGCACTGCCCCATCAGCCACCCAGTTCTTTTGGTTGCTCCCGTGTGGTGAGAGGGATTGAACCCAGAGCCTCACGTGTGCAGGGCAAGAGTGCTGATGCTGAGCCGCCCTCAGGGCGAGCACAGAGTTTTTGCTGACTGTATGGAGCTCCATCAGACTGATTTCGTAAGTGACACTTGCTCTGGGGAACACCTCATGGACGCCTCATGGGCGCACTCTCCATTTTCTGTCACATTGCTCAAGGATGCTCTCGTCATTTCTTCAGAACTTGGGCCTGGAAGTGGAGTCCCTGAGCCTCAAGTCGCAGACTTGTCGCGAGATTCTCCTGAAAGGCACCAATTTGCATTTATCCGCAGTATTTGGGGGGACCCACTCCCTTACTCAATTTCATGAAAATGTTTTTTTTTTTTCTCTTTTTGACTCCAGGGTTATCGCAGGGGCTCAGTGCCTGCACCACAAATCCACTGCTCCTAGAAGCCATTTTTTCCCCATTTTTTGTTGCCCTTGTTGTAGTTGTTATTGTTATTGATGTCGTCGTTGTTGTTGGATAGGACAGAGACAAATGGGGAGAGGAGGGGAAGACAGAGAGGGGGAGAGAAAGACAGACACCTGCAGACCTGCTTCACCGCTTGTGAGGAGACACCCCTGCAGGTGGGGAGCTGGAGGCTCAAACCGGATCCTTACGCCGGTGCTTGTGCTTCAGCGCTTAGCCTGCTGTGCTACTGCCTGACCCCTGCTCGCTCACTCTTTCTTTCTTTCTTTCTTTCTTTCTTTCTTTCTTTCTTTCTATTATTTATTTTACCTTTCATTGCCTTTGGTGTTTTTTTATTGTTGTTGTACTATTACTATTATTATTGCTGTTGATGTCGTTGTTGGATAAGACAAAGAGAAATGGAGAGAGGAGGGGAAGACAGAGAGGGGGAGAGAAAGACAGACACCTGCAGACCTGCTTCACCGCCTGGGAAGCGACTCCCCTGCAGGTGGGGAGCTGGGGACTGGAACCGGGATCCTTACTCCGGTCCTTGCGCTTTGCGCCACATGCAGTTAGCCCACTGCGCTAGCGCCTCTCTTTCTTATTGATTTGTGAGCACTCTTTACATATGAAGAGCACCAGCGTTCTCTTGTCAGCAGTGGCCTGCCCCTGTGGTGCCCAGGGCTCTGCATCCCCCCCCCAGGGCAGGCCGCCATCTGACTGAAGCCCACGCACCCTGCACCCTCAGGCGCCAGGAGCTGCGGGAGCTGCGGCTGCTGCAGAAGGAGGAGCACCGCAACCAGATGCAGCTGGGCAGCAAGCATGAGCTGCAGCTGGAGCAGATGCACAGACGCTTCGAGCAGGAGATCAATGTGAGTGCGGCGGGGCGGGACCCCGGGGGTGTCTGGGAGGCACAGGGACACACCCAAGGCCCAGCCTGCCCGCTTCCCCAGCGCCGTGGGGAAGGCCAAGCGCATCCTCCGAGCCCCACAGCCCAGTGGGTGCGCGCTGGGTCCGAACCCCGGGCTCCCTCTCTGCTCCCGCAGGCCAAGAAGAAGCTCTTCGACACGGAGCTGGAGAACCTGGAGCGGCAGCAGAAGCAGCAGGTGGAGAAGATGGAGCAGGACCACGCGGTGCGGCGCCGCGAGGAGGCCAAGCGCATCCGCCTGGAGCAGGAGCGCGAGTACACGCGCTTCCAGGAGCAGCTCAGGCAGATGAAGAAGGAGGTGAGGCTCCCCTGCGGCTCTCCGGGGCCCTCCCGGGCTCTTGCGGTCTCGGCGCGTGGAAGCCCACGGCCTGAGTTCCGGGAGAATCGCACTTGCTTCGCATTTCGTGCCGTGACGCAAGGTGCCGTCTGCATCATCTGTGTCGGGTGTGTGTGTGTGCATGTGTGTGCACGCATGTGCGTGTGTGTGCGTGCGCATGTGTGCGTGTTTGTGCGTGCACCTGTGTGTGTTCGCGTGTGCGTGCGTGTGCACGCGTGTGTGCATGTGTGCGTGCGTGTGTGTGTGTGTGTGTGTGTGTGTGTGTGTGTGTCCCCGCTCAGCTCTAGGGATCGAACCTGGAGCCTCGGCGCCTCGGGCGTGGGAGCCTTTTTCTCTGCAGAACGACTGTGCGGTGCCCCCTGCCCGCATCCGGTGGCATATCGCTAGAGCGCAGAAGTGCGCTGACCCCGCCGGCAGCCACCGAACTGCCCTGAGCTGGCCGTGGTGGTTCCCGGGCAGGGGCGCTGGCGCAGGGCCGGCCTGGGCGAGTCTCCCGCCGACCGGGCGTCTCACCATCTCTGCCGCAGGCGAAGAGCGAGGTGGAGAAGCTGCCCCGGCAGCAGAGGAAGGAGAACCTGAAGCAGAAAATGGAGGAGCACACGCAGAAGAAGCAGCTTCTCGTGAGTCCTTGGGGGGCGTGGGGGGGAGGTTGTGGGTCTGAGCTGCGAGAGGTGACCGGACGTACCACCCCCCCGCCCCCACCTCCGCGCAGCCTTCCCTGATGACTCTCATTCCAGCAAGAAGTGAGCTCTGGACACCTTGGCCCTTTCTGTCTGTCTTCCCCAACGCCTTCGTTCCTTCCCACCCGAGTCACGACTTGGCCTCGGTGCCCACACAGTCCCTGGAGACCCTTTTAAAAAACCTTTTTGAGGGAGTCGGGTGGTAGCGCAGCAGGTTAAGCGCAGGCGGCACAAAGCGCAATGACCGGCTTAAAGATCCCGGTTCGAGCCCCCGGCTCCCCACCTGCAGGGGAGTCGCTTCACAGGCGGTGAAGCAGGTCTGCAGGTGTCCGTCTTTCTCTCCCCCTCTCTGTCTTCCCCTCCTCTCTCCATTTCTCTCTGTCCTATCCAACAACAACGACATCAATAACTACAACAATGTTAAACAACAAGGGTAACAAAAGGGAATAAATAAATATTAAAAAAAAAAAAACACTTGGATTGACGGACACCTGCAGCACTGCTTCACTGCTCAGGAAGCTTCTCTCCACTGCAAGTGGCGGCCAGGGGGTTGAACCCGAGTCTTTGTGAATGGTGATCAGCGCTCTACTGGGCATGTCACCTCCCCAAGCGGGTCCTGCTCTCACACCTAGCAGGTGCTCGTCCTCCGAGCTGTCCTCAGGCTCCTGACCACCTCTGTGCTTGGACTCGGGCAGTAGTCCCCCAGCCATCTCCGGGCCCCCCTGCAGGTCTCCCCACACACCCCTAGTCCCTGAGGAGACAGCAGCCTCCTCACAGGCTCAGGCCCCTCAGGCTGGTCCTGCCGCCTTCTCTCTCTTTTTCCCTTCTTTGCTGACCTCCAGAGATGCAGAGCCTGGCCGGCTGAGCCTTGCTCCCAGGGCCGCATGCCATCCGGGTTAGAGCTCATGGCTTCGCAGGGCGACCCAGTCACTGTCACACCCTCCTGCCACCCGTCCTTCCTCATGAGCAGAGCAGAAATCTGGGTGGGCTGACAGGACCCCCCCACAAATGGTCGCCTTCAGCTGAGGTGTTCCAGCGTGAGGCCGGGGCTCTGGCGCCTCCCCACATCCTGTGATGGTGGGCCCATGGGCCTCGGTCGTGGGTGCTGCTGTGAGAGTGTTTCCTAGGTGCCACCGGCTAATGTCAGTGACAGCTCAGGCCCGTCTGCCCCCTTCTCATTTCTCCAGTACCGCAGGGCCGTAACACCGCAAGTCGGCGGGCGGGTGGCAGTGTACCCGGCTGAGCACACACATCACTGTGACAAGGACCTGGGTTCAGGCCCCCTGCTCCCCACCTGCAACAGGGAAGCAGTGCTGGAGACAGCTGTTTCTCTCTGTCCTGTCAAATAATTCGACAAACCAGGGGATCGGCCAGTAGCACACTGGGCTAAGCACACATCGTGCAAAGTGCAAGGTCTTTTTTTTTTTTTTTTTTTTTGTCTCCAGGATTAACATTGGGGCTCGAAGCCTACACTATGAATCCACTGCTTCTGGAAGCTCTTTTTTCCCTTTTGTTGCCCTTGTTGTTTATCGTTGTTGTGGTTATTATTATTGTTGTCATTTGCTGCCATTGTTGTTGGATAGGACAGAGAGAAATGGAGAGAGGAGGGGAAGACAGAGAGGGGAAGAGAAAGACAGACACCTGCAGACCTGCTTCACTGCTTGTGAAGCGACTCCCCTGCAGGTGGGGAGCCGGGGGGCTCGAACCGGGATCCTTAGGCCGGTCCTTGCGCTTTGCGCCACCTGCGCTTAACCCGCTGCGCTACCGCTGGGCCCCCACTTAAGGACTTTCGTAAGGTTAACAGCAACAACAACAGTGGAAAAGTGGCCCCAGAAACAGTGGGTTCGTAGTGCAGGCACCGAGCTCCAGCGATAGTCCTGGAGGCAAAAAATAACTCGGCCTCCCCACCCCACCCCCTGCCCCCACCTGCTAAGGACCCAGGGCCCCAGTGGCCAGGCTCAGCGCTAGGCAGGCCCAGAGACTGATTCCTGTCTGCTCCCATCATGCTCTCTTCTTCATGTTCTCTACCCCCGTGACTGCCACCTGCCCTGTGTCCTCGCCCCGCAGGACCGGGACTTCCTGGCCAAGCAGAAGAAGGACCTGGAGGAGACCATGAAGAGGATCACGGCCGACAACAGGCGCGAGATCTGCGACAAGGAACGCGAGTGCCTCGCCTGGAAGCAGGAACTCCTGCGAGGTGCGTGCTGTCGGGTGGGGGCCCCCCAAAACCCCCTCCCCACACGCCCCCATTCCCGGTCAAGCCAAGCAAGAGAACCTGCGCTGAGGTCAGGCACCGCCAGCGGTATGTCTGTGTGAAGGAGGCGGCAGCGACACTGTGTGGGGTCCCCCTCTCCCCAGAGCCTCTTGCACCCCTGCCCTCTTTCCCCCTCCCCCTGCCGACTGCTCCTGCTACTGTCCTACGTCACGGGCTGGACTTGAGTGACACTGCGGCCCAGGCTCGTGACTGGAGCCTCTGGAGCCTGAGCCCCTTGGCCTCTGGAGGGAGGAGGATGCCCCCCAGCCCCGGGGGCTCTGTACACGCGGGCTGTGCAACACAGGGGGTAGCGAACGGCTCGGGACCTACCTGCTGTCTGGGCCGCATTCTAGAGCTGACTGTCACACCGGCACCGGTGGGCTTCCTGAGGCCCCGGAGAGCAGAGCTACGGCTCTTGGGTGGTCAGGCCTCGTGCTGGGAGGCGATCAGAGAACGGCACCACTCGGGTCGACCCAGAGGGCGGCCCATGGGGACCCAGCGGTGCCCCTTGCTGGTGGAGACGTGGCTCACGGGCTGAGTGCGGGGCCGCTCTGACTGGTGCGGACACAGCTCTCGCCGGACAGGAGCGCACAGGGGGATGGGGCTGTGCAGACCCTGCCTGTTGGGAGGGCTGGACGGAGCCTACGGCCTCTCCTGCCATTGCGTGGGCCGGGCTGTGCTCAGCCTGAGTCTGTGTGGCCCGCAGACCGGGAGGCGGCACTGTGGGAGATGGAGGAACGCCACCTGCAGGAGAGGCACCAGCTGGTGAAGCAGCAGCTCAAGGATCAGTACTTCCTGCAGCGCCACGAGCTGGTGCGCAAGCACGAGAAGGTGAGGCCGGGCGGGGGGCCAGGGCCCCGCAGCTTCCTCTCTGCGGACACCCCGGGTATTCACTCTCTCCTGTGCTTTCCGGCAGAATGCTTGGAGGTGAGCCCTAAATCCCTCCTCTGCCAGGAAGGCTTCCCAGACCCGGGCTCCCTCAGCCCCCTCGGTGGGGACAGAGATGCAGGGGTGGGCACTGACACCCCCACCCCCACCCACCCCAGTTAAGGTCAAGCAGGCCGGGCGGCAGGGGCTGCTAGCACTCAGGGTCCCGAGGTCCACATAGGCATCAGGAAGGAGTGAGAAGGCAGAGACGGGAGACGAGACTCCCCCTGGAGGCTCCCACGCAGGGGCGGGTGCCAGCAGGGTGGCACCGTGGGTGCTGACGCCGGTGCCCGTCCCGTCCCGTCCCGTCCGCCCTCCCGCAGGAGCGTGAGCAGATGCAGCGCTACAACCAGCGCATGCTGGAGCGGCTGCGGGCGCGGCAGCAGCAGGAGAAGGCGCGGCTGCCCAAGATCCAGCGCAGCGAGGGCAAGACGCGAATGGCCATGTACAAGAAGAGCCTGCACATCACCGGCGCCAACGCCGCCGAGCAGCGCGACAAGGTCAAGCAGGTGCGCGGGGGTCCCCGGGTCTGCAAGCGGGACTCTGCCTTGGCGAAGCCACTGGACGCGCGCGGAGGGGGGGGGATGAGGGGCGCCCGGGCTGACCCCCCACGCCCCGCGCCCCGCAGTTCTCCCAGCAGGAGGAGAAGAGGCAGAAGTCGGAGCGGCTGCAGCAGCAGCAGAAGCACGAGAACCAGACGCGGGACGTGGCGGCCCAGTGTGAGAGCAACATGGCCGAGCTGCAGCAGCTGCAGGTAGGTCCCCTGCCTCCCCCCCCCCGCACCCCCCCCACCGGGACGCTCGGCACACGGGACAGGGCCCAGGGAGCACCGGTTCAGGTCTGCTGACTGGCGGTGAGGCTCCGTGAAGGGATGGATGGCAGAGGGGGCGCACTGCCACCCAGGGAAGTGCCAGGGCAGACGCGCAGCCCTTAGGGACACGGGTGCACACGCGGGGTCGGCCCCCGTGGGCCAGACACACACACCACGGCCAGGTGGGGCTCAGCACGGGATTGTCCCGCGTCTGCCCGTCAGGTCCCGGAACCCAAGACCCCGGCAGGCGGGAGGAAAAGCCCAGGGGGAGGCCGGCGGCAGGCACTGGGGTTGAGGACACCCATCAGACCCCCCAGCGAACCCCAGGACTGCTGAGCAGCTCAGAGCCCTTGGCACACTCTTCAGCTGGCTTGGACCAGGCGCCCCCTTGAGGCGGAGCAAGGCACTGTCCGACCCAGGGATGGCTGCGCTCAGGCTCCCTCCTGCCATGTCTGGGGAGGCAGGAGGAGACAGCACAGACGCCCGGCCCGGCCTGCCAGCTGGCGCCACTGCCATGAGG
The DNA here is from genome assembly GCF_950295315.1 of Erinaceus europaeus. Lineage (NCBI taxonomy): Eukaryota > Metazoa > Chordata > Mammalia > Eulipotyphla > Erinaceidae > Erinaceus > Erinaceus europaeus. The sequence goes on along the minus strand of NC_080170.1, from coordinate 7,493,503 downwards.
CCAGCCCCTGAGCTTCTGCAGATCTGACTCTCAGAACCTCAGAAACACGGACATTTCTCCGTGAGACTGTTGTCAGGGGGGCCGGGCGGTAGCACAGCAGACTGAGCTCACATGGCTCGAAGCGCAAGGACCCGCGTAAGGATCCCGGTTCAAGCCCCCGGCTCCCCACCTGCAAGGGGGTCACCTCACGGGCCATGAAGCAGGTCTGCAGGTGTCTGTCTTTCTCTCCCCCTCTCTGTCTTCCCCTCCTCTCCCGATTTCTCTCTGTCTTATCCAACAAAAGTGGCAGTAACAACAACAACAATAATAATAATGATAAAAAACAGGTGTAAAAAGGGGGGGGAATGGCTCCCAGGAGCAGTGGATTTGTAGTGTAGGCACCAAGCCCTAGAGATAACCCTGGAGGCAAAAAAAAAAAAAAAAAAAAAGGACTCATCACAGCCTAGAAATCACTTTCCTCACTAAGGGAGCGTGGTCTCCACTCAGCCAGCCCAGGAGGGTTCTGGTGAAGGCCCTCCTCGTCACCCTACAGAGCCACACTGGGAATTAGTCTTCATACACCAAGTTTGAGAACACAGTTCATTCCACAAAGCAGATGTTTACAGCATCGTCTCAGAGCAGTAGAAAAGAAAGGACCACATTCAAGTACTTTTTTTTTTTTAAATAAAGATTTTATTCCGAGTCGGGGGTAGCGCAACAGGTTAAGCGCACATGGCACAAAGCGCAAGGACCGGCATAAGGATCCCGGTTCGAGCCCCCAGCTACCCCCCTGCAGGGGAGTCGCTTCACAGGCGGTGAAGCAGGTCTGCAGGTGTCTGTCTTTCTCTCCTCCTCTCTGTCTTCCCCTCCTCTCTCCATTTCTCTCTGTCCTATCCAACAGTGACAACATCAATAACAATAATAACTACAACAATAAAAAACAAGGGCAACAAAAAGGGAATAAATAAATATTTTTTTAAAAAGATTTTATTCAATGAGATAGATAGGAGAGAGAGAGAACCAGGCATCTCCCTGTTACATGTGCTGCGGGGACTGTACTCAGGACCTCATGCTTGAGAGTTCAATGCTTTATCCACTGTGCCACCTGCCGGGCAACCCTAGTACACTACTTTTGATGACAGCATACTACGGAACTTTCTGGAACATTAGAAGTGGTTGCGGGGAGGTGATTTTTGGCAGCAGAAATGCCAGGTTTCAGAGTCGTACACAGGGTGAGCCCAGCAGCACGGGACAGAGCCTGGCAGGAAACACACCTCGAGGCCTGCAGAGAAGTCTGAGCAGCGCCAGAAGCAGAAGCACGAGGCGGAAAACTGAGTGTTGCCATGGGTTCCGCCACACAGCCCCCACTGCCATCCTAGACTGTTGCCCCACGGTTCTGGGCGCACCTCTGCTCACACGCACAGCACTTCACGTAAAAGGAAAAACAAGGGGGGTGTGGGCAGCCGCAGCGGGAGGTGTGGGTGTCAGCCTCCCGAATTCCTTCCAGAACGAGAAGTGTCACCTCCTGGTTGAGCACGAGACCCAGAAGCTGAAGGCCCTGGATGAGAGCCATAACCAGAGCTTGAAGGAATGGCGGGACCAGCTGCGGCCACGCAAGAAGGTGAGGGGGGGAGGGAGAGGGAGTTAGGCGGTGGCACAGTAGGTTAAGCACACGTGGCACAAAGTACAGGGACCAGCATAAGGATCCCGGTTCGAGCCCCCAGCTCCTCACCTGCAGGGGAGTCGCTTCACAGGCGGTGAAGCAGGTCTGCAGGTGTCTTTCTCTCCCCCTCTCTGTCTTCCCCTCCTCTCTCCATTTCTCTCTGTCCTATCCAACAACAATGACATCAATTACAACAACAGTAATAGCTACAACAGCAATAAAGCAAGGGCAACAAAAGGGAAAATAAATATTAAAATACACGCACGCACACACACACACATATATTAAAAAAGTGAGTGCGGCTGGGCTCTCACGGGAGGCACCTGCATGGCGTGTCTCCAGCCCCCCGCGGCCCAGCGCAGGGTGGCCAGGCCTGGCTAGTCCTAGCTCCTCACAGACGGGAGGACACCTGCTCTGAGGGGCCCTCGCCCACACGGCAGCGGGGGAGGCAGCTCTGAGAAGCTGGGACCCAGCATCAGCGTCGGGAGGCCCCTTTGTGAATCAGCTGCCTCAGCTGCCGTGTCGCTGTCACAATTCTTCTTCTAGCGTTTGCCCTTCTTCCGCGTAGCCAGTCAACAGCGTCAGGTTGAAAGCTGTCAGGAGCTGCTTGTTGCTGGCTTTGAAAGTGACTGGGATCCATGTGGATTCAGTCAGCTAGGAAGGATCGTCAATTTCCCCAATGAATGGGTACTCGCGGGATGCACCACGAGAAGGTCGATCCAATGCAACCCGCTGTCACGATACCGTGACTTGTCTCTCAGTGACAGAGGCCAGAAGTCTAGGGGGGGTCCACTGTGTCTCTACGCCAGCTTGAGGTGCTGGGCTCTCACGTGGGGACAGAGTGGAGTTCCTTGCTGGCTGGCACTGCTGCTGCTGAGGAGCCCCCTGTGCAACCCCTGCCTCCAGCCGCAGGCTCACAGCATCTCTCCCTCCTCTCCTTTCCCACCAAGCCACGGCCTCCTCCCATCCTTCCTGCCCGACATCTGGAGAGACCCACTCTCACCCAAGAGCAGCCTCTGTGACCACCTCTCCCTTCCTCCTGAGCGCACTCTCCTGTCCTTCCTCTCTCTGCCTGGCCTCTCCCCAGCCCGCGTTCATTGATTCCCATGGCTCCGGTCAGTTCAGTCTCCTCGCACCCTCCTCTCCCCGTTTTTATTGGGTCCCCACACCCAGCCTGCACTGCTTCTCGGATGGCCTGCTTCCAGCTGCATCCAGCCGTGCAACCCTCAAGCCCAGTGGTCCTCAAGGTTGTGGGTTTCAAGCTTTAGTTTGTGCTTTGAAAGCTATGAAGACTCTCAGGAAGCTTTAGTTTGTGGGTTCTCACCATGTTAGAGATTTAACCAAAAAGGTCAGGAAAAAATATATTTATATAAATGATTACTTATGTTTACATCAATAGCACATTCTGACCAAAAAAAAAAAAAATCAGACGGTGTGCAGCACTCTGCACACCGCCTAAGTTAGGAGACTAGCGCCGGTTTGCATTTGGCAGATCTGCTGAGCCTCTGGTACGCGGGGACAGCGGGGTCCCCCTCTCTGGGCCTCGGTCTGCATAAGCGGGGATTCTGGTTTACACAAACCACAGATCCTGACTTTCTGGGACGCTCACTGTGTGTCTTTGGAAAAAGGAGTGTTCTCATGACATTCTCAGGTGGAGTGGACATGCTTTTCCCAACATGAGAGGCTCCTGTCTAGTCTTTTTGTGGGTGTGGAAACACTAACACCCCCCCATACACACACACCGATAGTAGTGGTGTAGACCTGGGCTCGAGAAAGAACCAGCTGTGTGTCAGGCAAACAGGAGCCTCCTCTTCGGCCACTCACACTCACACTCCGGCGGCTCGTTGTAGGCTAGTGTTAGCAGGGCGAAGTGTGTTCTCCTCGTGCGTGGTGGTGGTGATGGTGGTGGTGGTGGTGGTGGTGGTGGTGGTGGTGATGGTGGTGGTGGTGGTGGTGGTGGTGGTGGTGGTGGTGGTGGTGGTGGTGGTGGTGGTGTTCTGACGTTTACCAGATGGCTGCTCCGTTCTGACTTGGGGTGGCGCTGAGGATTGAGCCTGAGGCCTCAGGCCCACTGCTGTCTCTCCTTGGCCTCCTCATGCGTGCTCTGACGTCAGTGCCCTCTGAGCTGTGCAGATCTCCCAAACACTGACTCACTGTGCTACCCGGTGTCAGAAATGCCCTGGCCCCTGACGTCACCACTGGCCCCACTAGAAACACCTTTCAGTCCCGAGAGGCCAGCAGCCTCGGGGAGGGGTGGGGGGTGGGCATGAGCTTTCTTCAGCGCGCGCTTCTGCTGGGACTGCAATCTCCCCACGGGCTGTGCATGCTGCTTTCCTAGGAGTGGTTAGGTAGGCTCGCTTGGCTTGTGTTTTTTTTTTTTTTTTTCCTCCAGGGTTATTGTTGGGCTTGGTGCCTGCACCATGAATCCACCGCTCCTGGAGGCCATTTTCCCCCCTTTTTTTTTGTTGCCCTAGTTGTTGCAGCCTCGTTGCAGTTATCATTGCCATTGTTGACGTTGCTTTTGTTGTTGGATAGGACAGAGAGAAATGGAGAGAGGAGGGGAAGACAGAGAGAGAGGGGGAGAGAAAGATAGACACCTGCAGACCTGCTTCACCGCCCGTGAAGCAACTCCCCTGCAGGTGGGGAGCCGGGGGCTCGAACCGGGATCCTTACGCCGGTCCCTGCGCTTTGCGCCACGTGCGCTTAACCCACTGCGCCACCGCCCGACCCCCTTGGCTTGTGTTTTGAGAAGATGTTTGCCAGGTGCTGTAGGTGTCTGCCAGTCTTCTGTGGACGAGAAGTAGCATGCCCCAGGGGCCCCGCGTGCTGCAGAGAGCCGAGTGGGTGCTGGGCGGGCCTCCCGCAGGGAGTGTCACAAACTCAGCCTTGAGCCAGGGCCCGGAGGGAGCGCTGGCCCGCCCAGGTGAGAGGTTTTCTGGCCTGAATACCGTCCAGAGCATTTCTTATACTTGCCAGGGCTCCACAAGTTCACCCACATTTGCTTTTGTGCCCGTCTCAAGGCAAGGACAAGAGCGGAAGCGTGAAGCAGATTATGTCACAGCATAATGAACACAGTCTGATCTTGTGGCACCCCCAGCCCCCCCAGCCCCCAGCACACTCTAAGAACCACTGCCCTGGCCTCTCCTGTCAGCTTCACCTGCCCCGGCCCACCCGTCCTCAGAAGTCAGCCTTCCCGCTCAGACCGGGTGCCTAAGCTGAGAGCTCCCTGTCCTGGCGCTTTCCACCCACGGTCACACCACTGTCTGCCCAGGCACTTCTGGGGCGGGTGCTATGTGCCCAGGGGACCCTGCACTGAGTGAGGGACAGGCCTCAGCTGTCAGGGGCTGAGCTTCTAAAAGGGGCAAGAAGGGAGACTCCGCTGGCAGGTCAGGAAGGCCAGTGAGGGGGATGAGACAGGAGCGGGCGGGCAGAGCTGGGGGCTCAGGCGTGGATGGTGCTAGGGTGCTAGGTTCGTGTCCCTTTCTAGATGATTCTCTGGCGGAATCCTTGTGGGCCAGGCGGCCGCCCCCAGAGACAGCAACAGCAGGAGTGTGGGCACAGCCAGGTGAGGGTGAGGCGAGCGAGGGCAAGATCCGGCCACCCTGAGCGCGAATGCTCAGCCTCTCCAGGGTCGGGAGGGAAGCCTGAGGTGTGGGTACGCCGTAGGCTGAGCCCCTGCCCTGGCTGGGCAAGGCCGGCCCATGGCGAGTGGTCAAGGGGTCGGGCGCTCGTGGCTCAGCCTGAGTGCCATCGGCACGCTCCCTCCCAGGCGTGGCAGTGCCTGGGTGATGGCGGGGCCTCGGAGACCGTGCTGCCTTCAGTGCCCTCTCGCCGCCTCCCTCCCCGCCGCCCCAGGCCACGTGTGCTGGCCTGCTTCACACCCCCTTCCCACTGTGCCTTCTTCTGCTAGCGTTTGCCCTTCTTCCGTAGCCAGTCAACAGCGTCAGGTTGAGCCTGATGTCTGCTTGTTGCTGGCTTTGAAAGTGACTGGGATCCATGTGGATTCAGTCGGCTAGGAAGGATCGTCAGTTTCCCCAATAAATGGGTACTGTGTGAGGACCCTGGACGTCTTTGACAGACACGCCCTTTGTGGGAGCAGGGATTCACCAGCTCCTGAAGCCGAGGCCTCTGGGCCTGTAGGTAGCGGGCGGGTGGGTGGGCGCTCAGGTCGGTCGGGCACAGGCTGGTCTGTGCGGGAGCAGTGCTCCCCTCCTCGTCCTGGGGCGCCTGCCTCCTGTGTCTGAAGATTAACAGTTGCCGCTTCCTCAGGTCCCAGACTGCTTCCGGGGAGCACAGGGGCTTGGGGAGGTGCCCGGGGAGTATGGGGGGGGGGGCAGGAGGGTGTGTGGGGGGGTGCCTGTGGATGTCTTTGTGTGCGTGTCTGTGTTTGTGCGAGTGTGTGTCTGTGTGGGTGTCTTGTGGGTGTCTATGTGGGTGTGGGTGTCTGTGGATGTCTGTGTGTGCGTGTCTGTGTTTGTGGGAGTGGGAGTGTGTGTCTGTGTGGGTGTCTTGTGTGAGTGTGGGTGTCTGTGGATGTCTGTGTGTGCGTGTCTGTGTGCGAGTGTGTGTCTGTGTGGGTGTCTTGTGTGGGTGTCTGTGTGGGTGTCTGTGGATGTCTGTGTGTGCGTGTCTGTGTTTGTGCGAGTGTGTGTCTTGTGTGGGTGTCTGTGTGGGTGTCTGTGTGGGTGTCTGTGGATGTCTGTGTGTGCGTGTCTGTGTTTGTGCGAGTGTGTGTTTGTGTGGGTGTCTTGTGTGAGTGTGGGTGTCTGTGGATATCTGTGTGTGTGGGTGTCTGTGGGGGGGAGGGTGTGTGTGGGAGTGTGTCTGTGTGGGTGTCTGTGTGTGCATGTCTGTGTGGGAGTGTGTGTCTATCTGGGTGTGTCTGTGTGAGTCTGTGTGTTTGCGCGTGCGTGCCTTGCCTTGGGCCTCGCCAGTGGAGGTGGCCCGGAGCAACCTTCCCTGCGAGCTGCTCTAGCGGTGGCCCCCAAGGTAAGAGGCCCTGCACTCGGAGCACTCTCTCTGGAGCTCTCTCGTGGAAGCCAGCAGCCCCGAGATTGCACCTGGGAGATGACTGGTCCCTGTGGACATTCAGATTTCTGGGAAGGCCAGAGCGTGGGGTAGCGTCCGCAGGTGTTAAAGCAGAACCACGTGGCTCACCACAACTCAGGGCTTAATCTCCCGAGGCAGACAGGCTGTCAGCCACCGCCTGAGGGCCCAAAGCTGGCCCACGCCCGTCCTTTGTGGTTCATCTTTATTGGCGCACACTCAGGTTCCCTCATTTACCCGCCACCCTTGGCTAGTTTGGGGCTTTCGGAGGCAGCCTGGTGTCCGGCGCTGTGAAGCCACCTGATACACAGTCCGACCCTTCCCTGCCTCGGATCGCATGGCGGCTTCTGTGAGAATGAGGACAGCTCCCCTGCTCTTAGCTGGGAGACCCTGGGCCAGTTGCTCCCAGTTACTCACCTCCTCTGGGCCCACGAGGCTCACCCAGGACCCCGCTGCCCCACACCCAGTCTGTCTGCCTGGCTCCCAGAGGCGCTGAGTGTGCTAACTGCCATCACCAGGCCGCACTCACCAGTCACATAACCGGCAAAGGAGAACTTGCTGCCAGAGCCAATGTGGATGGTGACCACAGGCTTCAGGTCCGTCAGGTCCAAGACAAGACCCAGCTGCCCTCACGCGGGGGTCCTGGGGCTGCCTGGCCCTCTCGCCAAAGGTAGAGAACTCAAGTCACGTTTAGGACTGCTGGCAGGGATGAGAGGGTTCTGCTAATGGAAATAGCACAAGAGGCACATCCTGGGCAGGATAGAGGGCTGCTTCAAAGCAGGCTTTTCGGGGGCCGGGCGGTAGCGCAGCTGGTTAAGCGCAAGGACTGGCGGAAGGATCCCGGTTCCAGCCCCCGGCTCCCCACCTGCAGGGGAGTCGCTTCACAGGCGATAAAGCAGGTCTGCAGGTGTCTGTCTTTCTCTCCCCTTCTCTGTCTTCCCCTCCTCTCTCCATTTCTCTCTGTCCTATCCAACAGCAACAATGGCTGTAACAACAATAACAACTACAACAAGGGCAACAAAAGAGGAAAAATAGCTTCCAGGAGCAGTGGATTTGTAGTGCGGGCACGGAGCCCCAGTGATAACCCTGGAGGTCAAAAAACGTTTGATGACTAGTCAGATTTCCTTATTTTCCTCATGGAAGAGTCTGTTTCTTTTCTTTTTCTTTCTTTCTTTCTTTCTTTCTTTTCTTTTTTTTTTTTTTTTGCCTCCAGGGTTATCACTGGGGCTCCGTTCCTGCACTACAAATCCACTGCTCCTGGAGGCCATTTTTTCCCATTTTTGTTACCCTTGTCATTGATGTTGTTGGATAGGACAGAGAGAAATCGGGAGAGGAGGGGAAGACGGAGAGAGAGACTATTGCAGACCTGCTTCACCGCTTGTGAAGCGACCCTCCTGTAGGTGGGGAGCCGGGGGCTTGAACCGGGATCCTTATACCAATCCTTGTGCTTCGTGCCATGTGCGCTTAACCCGGCCCCCCAAACGGCTGTTAATAGTGCAGCCGCCTTCCGTGAGCCATCTGAGGGTGCTGAGGGAGGGACCCCTGGAAAAGCACTTTTCCCAGCCTCAGCCCCAAGTCAGGTCCTGGTCCTCCTTCGTCCTGCCGCCAGCTGAGTGCTCTCGGGAGCGGCCTCGGTGCCTCCATCTGTAAGACAGACGGGACCATGGCATCTCCCTCAGGGACAGTTGTGCTCGGGAGGGAGTCCCAAGGCAGCCACTGGCCAGCAAGGAGTCCTGGGGAGGGAAGGGGACGGGACGGGGCCACGTCTCTTGTGACAAGCAGGCTGACTTGGGTCTCACTGCAGCTCTTTTTCCGGGTGCTTCCTAAGGGGACAGACCCTCAGGGGTGTTTGTGGACAAGGGAAGCGCCCTCAGAGCCTGTCAGCTAGCTGCCCTCCTGGGAGCTGCCTGCTGAGCCCCGAATCCTGTGAGGTGGGGGCCTGTGGGTCTGACCCTGCCCCTCTGCCCCGCCCCGCCCCACTCCCGCAGGCCCTGGAGGAGGATCTGAACCAGAAGAAACGAGAGCAGGAGCTCTTCTTCAAGATGAACGAGGACCCCGAGTGTGCGAACCCCACCACCCCCAACAAGGCGGCCAAGTTCTTCCCCTACAGCTCCGCAGACGCGTCCTAACAGTGAGCCGTGGCTGTGGCGGGCCGCCCCACCCCCCGGAACCCCCTTTCTCTGTGAACAAGTAACTCAGGACCCCTCCCTCCCCATCTGCTTCCATGCCCGGTGCCACCCCAGCTGTGCCTGGCACCCTTGCCCGCCCGCTGTCCCACTTGTGGGGGTGAAGCATTGAGCCGCCTGACCCTGACGTGGGCTCCGAGCCTCAGCCTGTACCCTCCCGGTGGCGTGGGCTGTTGGTGGGATCTGGCGCCAGGAGGAATGGGTGCCCTGGGCCTCGAGGTCCTTCCTGTGTGCCAAAGCCTCGGCCGTGTGTCTCAGGCACAAACTGCCACTGCCGACATCACCGTGGGCTCCCCGCCTCTCTGCCGTGCCAGCCTGGGTGTATGCCAGCCTGGGCTGTGCGGGTGCCACTCCCCTCGAGGCAAGGCCGTGTCTGCAAGGAGGAACCAAGGGAGCCAGCAGGGCCCTTTCCCCACACATGCAGAGTTGGTCCCCTGGCAGCACCTGCCCTGCCCTACCCTGAAGGCCTGTGCCACCCAGCATTCTTGGTGGAGCTGGTAGGATGAGGTTGCCGGTGCAGAAGTGGCCCTCCGCATGGCTGTGTTCAGGGGTCGACTCCTCACTCCGCCCCAGCTGCAGGGATGCCCGGAGGAGGGCCTCTCTCTGCCCCTGCACCGAGGCGGCCTCTACAGACTGCAGCTGGCACTCCCCGGGACGTCTGTCTGGGGACACGTGGCTTCTCCCGGCTTCTGGGTCTCTTTTGGGTCCTGAGCCCTCCCGCACACCAGCTGGCCTCCCGCAGCAAACAGTACAGCTGACTCCAGCTTTTCCACCTCCATCTCTCATTTGAAACGAGGCAGGAAGGAACAGCTTCTTCAGAAGAGAAGGTGAGCCTGAGGGCTCAGGGCAGGCTGATGACGGCGGGCACCACACCCCAGGCCCTGAAGGTTGAGACTCTCCGCTTTGCGTCTGCGTTCTGCGTCTGCGCTCTGCGTCTGCGTTCAGCCGGATGGGACAATCTCCGGGCCTCCCACAGACACGTGTGGGAGGGAAGCGGCGGTCCCCATGGTCCCCTGGTAGCAGGTGCTGGGACAGCGGACAGCCTGGACCAGCTGCAGAGGGACGTGGGCCAGGTGTGGACTGTGTCTCTGGAGCAGGTGGGGGTCTCGTACCCCACCCGTGTGGCCTCTCTGGAGCAGGTGGGGGTCTCGTACCCCGACCCTGTGTGACCTGTCTGGAGTAGATGGGGGTCTCGTACTCTGACCCTGTGTGGCATGCCCACCACAGGAGCGGTTGCTTCCCCGCCCAGCGCTCCGCGAGAGACCGGCTCTCATTTTCGGTCCATTTTTAGCAGAGTTAATAGGAACTAACTTATATTTTCCCTTATGAAGGATAGAAAGTATTTTTATGCAGTTTCTGAACCTGGTGTAAAACTTGTGCGTTGTTCTGTGTGGAGCCGTCTACAAGGATGTAAATGCGCTTCTAATAAATGACAAGGTGACTTTGGGGCTGTTCTCTTGGCTAGTGCGGATGCAGGGCCTCTGTACCTGCTGGTCTGCGGGTGCCCTCTGCCATTAGACCATTAGCACTCATGGCCACGAACACGTCCCTCCACACCCGAGAGTCACTGACTCAGTGTCCTTTCTAGGTGGGGAGGGCAGTGGGGAAGGGGGCCCACACCTACAGCATGGGGAAGCGACACCTTTGGGGTTCACAGCTTCTGGAAACACTGTCCCCAGAACGCCTCTCCCGCCCACCACAGAGCACAGGCCAGCCATGCCCACTGAGTCTGTCTGCCACACCTTGAAGCCGCACCAGAGGCTCGTAACCGGGGTGCACCCTGGCCGTGTAGAGTGTTTCGTACGTGCACCACAAGAGCCGGCCTATCGTCTCACTGAAGCTCAAGCATTTCCTTCTCACCTGGGATGACGGCAGGGACAAACGCTGTGTCTGTGGCCAGGCCAGCGACAGAAACCGGCTCAGACGTCTCAAGATGCCATCTTTGTCCGTCACTTTGGAACAATAGCAGCTGTGGATCTTATTTATAAGGGATACACGTGGCACGCACACATGTTCCACACACACATGCACAGCGCGGAAATGACTGCCTTCCCTGATGCCTATTTGCATCCCTTTCGGTCGACTCCATTTACCCATTTCCTCTCCCCTGTACACCTCAGAGTGAGAGCTGCAGGGGCCTTAAACATGCAGGATTCCACCTCTCTTGGTTGAGTCCACTCTCTTAAAATGTTTTTTTTTTAATTTCTTTATTGGGGAATTAATGTTTTATAGCCAACAGTAAATACAATAGTTTGTACGTGCATAACACTTCTCAGTTTTCCACATAACAGTGCAATCCCCCACTAGGTTTTTTTTCTTTTTAATGTTTTACTTATTCATGAAGAAGATAGAGAGAAAGAACCAGACATCACTCTGGCACATGTGCTGCCCAGGATTGAACTTGGGACACCATGTTTGAGAGTCCAATGCTTTATCCACTGTGCCACCTCCCGGACCACGGACCAACTTTCTCTTCTTTTCATTTCAGATAGAGAGGAAGGAAGCGAGAGAGAGAAAGGGAAGGGGTATCAAAAAACTATCCCACCGAGAGTCAGGAGGTAGCACAGTGGTTTTAAGTGCAGGTGGCGCAAAGCACAAGGACCGGCATAAGGATCCCGGTTCGAGCCCCCGGCTCCCCACCTACAGGGGAGTCGCTTCACAGGCGGTGAAGCAGGTCTGCAGGTGTCTATCTTTCTCTCCCCCCTCTGTCTTCCCCTCCTCTCTCCATTTCTCTCTGTCCTATCCAACAACAACGACAACAATAATAACTACAACAATAAAACAACAAAGGCAACAAAAGACAATAAATATTAAAAAAAAAAAAAAAACCTATCCCACCGCCTGCAAATTTTCCCCCATTTCCAGGCTCGAACCCAGAGCGTGGCAGATGGTAAGGAACATGCTCTACTGGTGAGGCAGCTCCTAGTCCCTCGAAATACTGTTCTGAGGGGCTCCTGATAGCAGTCGGATGTTCTGAGATTACCAGCCACAGCACTGTCTGTGGCCTGGCGCTGTCACTGTCCTGGAGGCTCCTGACCAGCAGGTGGCGCTCCGCCATCAGTGTCTGGGGCCAGGTGGCCGTGGGCATGGGAGACCGCAGGGCGGGCACTGTGGGCGACTCTGGTCAGGACTGGCCGCTCAGAAGTGGCAGCTGAGAGGCTGAAATGCCCCCAGGGTGGGGACCCAGGCAGGGTCACATGCAGCTGCGCAAGGGGGCAAGGAGCTGAGATGCCAGGTGACAGCAGCTGAGTGTGTGGAGGATGCTGGCAGGGCAGCCGGTGTGGTGAAGAGAGGGCACCAGAGTTCAGTTAAAGCATTTTTTGGGGGGTCGGGTGGTAATGCAGAGGGTTAAGCGCACATGGCGTGAAGAGCAAGGACCAGCATAAGGAGCTCGGTTCGAGCCCCGGCTCCCCACCTGCAGGATCCACTTCACAAGCGGTGAAGCAGGTCTGTAAGTGTCTGTCTTTCTTCCCCATCACTCTCGATTTCTCTCTGTCCTATCTGACAACAACAGCATCAGTAACAACAATAATGATAACCACAACAACGATAAACAATAAGGGCAACAAAAGGGGAAAAAAGCCTCTAGGAGCAGTGGGTTCATGGTGCAGGCACCAAGCACCAGCAACAATCCTGGAGGCAAAAATAAAATAAAATAACATTTCTTCAGGGGTTGGTTGGTATCACAGCGGGTTAAGCGCACATGGCGCGAAGCGCAAGGACCGGCATAAGGATCCCAGTTCAAGCCCCCGGCTCCCCACCTGCAGGGGAGTCGCTTCACAAGCGGTGAAGCAGATCTGCAAGTATCTGTCTTTCTCTCCCCCTCTCTGTCTTCCCCTCCTCTCTCCATTTCCCTCTGTCTTATCCAACAACGACAACATCAATGGCAACAATAACAGTGACAACAACAAGGGCAACAAAATGGGAAAAAATGGCCTCCAGGAGCAGTGGATTCATAGTGTAGGCACTGAGCCCCAGCAATAACCCTGGAGGCAAAAAAAAAAAAAAAAGATTCTTTTTTCCAGAGGGCTGAGCGGTAGCATAGTGGGGTAAGTGCACACAGCACAAAGCACAAGGACTGGCATAAGGATCCAAGTTTGAGCTCCTGGCTCCCCACCTGCAGGGGGGTCGCTTCACAAGCAGGTCCACGGGTATCCACCTTTCTCTCCCCCTCTCTGTCTTCTCCCTCTTCTCTCCATTTCTCTCTATCCAACAACATCAATAGCAACAAGGGCAACAAAAATGGGGGGAAATGGCCACCAGGAACAGTGGATTTGTAGTGCAGGCTCCGAGCCCCAGTGATAGCCCTGGAGGAGAAATAAAGGAGTACTATGGCCAGGTGGTGGCGCACCTGATTAAGCACACACATTACAGTGCACAAGGACCCAGGTTCAAGCCCCTGGTCCCCAACTGCAGGGGGACGGCATTGTGAGTGGTGAAGCAGGGCTGCAGGTGTGTCTGTCTCTCTTCCTTTCTATCTCCCCCACCCTCTCAATTTCTGTCTCTAACCAATAATAAATATTAACTCTTTTCTTTGATAGGGCAGAGAAATTGAGAGGGGAGGGAGAGGGAAAGAAGGAGGGTCTTCAGAGACCATGAAACATTCCTCCTGCAGGTGGGAAGCAGGGCTTGAACACTGGTCTTTGCACATGGTAATGTGTGCACTCAGCCAGGCAAGCTGCCACCCGGTCCCTCAGGATTCAGTTTTGAGCTGGCGGTTCAAGAAGGTACCGGAGGAAAGCCCTGGACTGCCTGCCTCCTGCCCAGCCAGAGTCTCCAGTTCATCACAGGAAGGCTGACAACACCTAAAAGCTGCCCCAACAACTCGCATGCAGGCGAGTGAGAAGGAAGTGGCCGGGTCGCACACTCAGAGTAAGGGCGGTCACTTAGCAGTGAGCAGCGGCTCAGGCCAGAACAACCCCCCGCCCCGACACCTGACTGGCTGCTACCCTGACTTCTTGCCTTTTTGGAAAAAAAAAGTTTCACAGTAACATACAGAACCACATCAATAAGCTATTTTTTTTTTAATGCTCCCCTTGCATCAAAAGGAACTATAAAAAGATGAACAAAACCAAAAGTCACTGGAAGAAAGAAAACAGTAACAGTAGAAATAAAAAGAAAGTACGAGAGATCGGAGAAGCTGAACTGGTTCTTGGACAGACTGAGCCAATAAACATGACCAAGGCAAAGAGGAAGAGAGAGAGAGAAAGAAAAAGGGAAAATCCTGATCAAAAGAATCAGAAATGAAAGCGGCAGAATCACAACAGATATTACAACATTCAGAAGTCCGTAAGTGATTGCTATGACTATATGCAGATCACCTGGAAAACCTAGAAGGGTGGACAAATGATTGGAATTGGACAAGCTTCCAAGACTGAACTAGGAAGAAATACAGAGCTGGAACATGCGATTCACAAGAGCAAAACTGAAACCACAAGCAAAACACTCCCCCAAATCAGATGCCTGGCAGCAGATGGCCCCTCAGCTGTGTCCTACACATCTCCCACGAGGGCAGACTGTGAGTGGTGCCGCTGGCATGAGCAGGGCTCTGGCACTGCGAGGAAAAAAAAATACAACAACCCAGGAGTGTTTGCAGCAAGATGTAAGGGAAATAGACTATCTTTCTCAAAGTTATTCAAAGAATTGACTGGGGTGGGGTCCACGCCAAGTCTATTTTCAGGAGGCATTTCTCTGATTCCCAAACCAGAAAGTGTTGTTTTCGATGGGTTAGGTTGTTTTCTCCGGGCTGGCTTCATGGGCGGGTAACAGACGACCAGGGACTCATAGTTGAGCTATAGGCAGTATCTCTTTATTCATGCAGGACGCAGCACAATCTAAGCCGAGCTAAGCTAAACTCAAGGTAAAGTACAGTACAACGCACAATGCTGTCTTTATATATACTTGCCAAGTAGGGTGGAAACAGGATGTGACATAGAGAGGGCGGAGAGAAAAGTGACTGGCGAAAATCAGAGTGTGACAAAGAGGGGGCAGATTAGGCGAGAATCCTATCACTGAACCACAAATGCCCTGGAGGGAGGGAGGAACTTGTTAACAGTGGTTATGTAAATAGAATAGTGTTAAGCAGGGGGGATTTAAACCAAATGAAACAGAAGGGGTCTCATGCATACCAACAATTTTCCCTTTCTTTTTAACTAATGGCCATTGCGGGGTGAACAGAAACGTATATCGTGCAGGCGTTTTCAAAAGAACTGGCATATGACATGGAAAACAAAATAGGCGAGCAGCAATAACCAGTGTGATGCCAAGTGGAGCTTTTCTTGCCTCAAAGGGCAAGGCCTAGCAGGCGAAAGGGCAATTTTTGCCTCTGGGAATGCTTCATGCCTCTGGGGGCATCTCTTGCCTCAAAGGGCGTTTCCTGCCTCTGTAGGCATCTCTTGCCTCTTGGGGCGCTTTATGCCTCTGTGGGCATCTCTTGACTCTTGGGGCGCTTCATGCCTCTGTGGGCATAACCTAATAAGGAGGGGGAGTTTTCTGTCTCTGGGACAGAGCCTGCAGGCGAGGGGACATGGTTTATAAAGTCTCAAGGCAATTGGCTGAAGTTAGTCTTTGAGAAACAAAGCAGCATGTACCAGTAAGTCCGATGGAGGTGTCAGTCCAAAGTAGCTGACCACAGAAGAAAATGCCAGAGGATGAAACGCTGCACATCTGTCTCAATGGGGAATGTTGGCCACCAGAATTCTGCTTTTCTGTAGAGAGTGATCTTTGGAGTCTGTGAATCTGTTCCTTTAGTTCATGCCAGGTCTCATCATTGGTTTCTGGAGGCGATGTCAGAGAACAGGATCTAAATGGATTTCTAGGAATTCCATTTGAGTAGATGCTTTTACATGTGAAGACTTTGACAGCTGAAATTTACTTACTTGTCAAACAAAACTTGTAGCAGATTAGAAGTTTACTATAATTGATAACTCTATTATAATTGGAAGTCTTTTTTAGTATGATTTTTAAGGTTGTTTAAACAGTTTAAACTCAATAAAATGTGGAAAGGTAAACAGAAGAACCACGGTTAAAAGCCTTAGGTATGAGAATAATTAACATAATCATTGCACTATCTGCCCCACCCATAACTCATACAGTTTTGAGGATTAAACATTTCAGATTTATGTCAAGACGTAAAAAAAGAAATCAAAGGAGGAAAAAACAATTTTTTGGATTGTTTCTGGATGTCTCTAGAAATCATGGCTGCGTCTAGCATTTTTTTTTTTAAGTCAATGTCAAACAAAAATTCAGTCATTCAAATCATTCTCTTATGAAACGCAACTTGAACCAGATTATCAAGATCTCACCATGTAGGATTAAGAATCTCCGGAGGGCGACCTAGTCCAAAAAGCTCCTCGAAATTCCATTTAGGGTGTTTCTGACTGTTCCTGCTGGATTGCTTCAGGCACCCATTTTTAAAAGCGTCTTTCCATCGAAGAAAGAATCCAATCAGGAGAGTAGAACTAACCACGTGTCTCCATACTTGGGAACTGCCAGGGTACTTGAGAATTTTCTTCAAATTAGAGTAGTCCTTCTCCATGGGAAACATGCGAGAAGAAGTCCAGAAAGTCCCAGGGGAAATCCCCATGCATGTCCCAAGGTCTACGATCACGGTCATAAAGAACGAAATTATGGCCTGGAGCGAAATGTAGTCTTTTTCCTCGGGAAACATGAGAGAGGGAATCCAGAAAGTCCAAGGAGAAATCTCCGTGCATCTCCCAAGCTCTATGATCCCGGTCATAAGAAACCAAAGTTCCCGGTGAGGGAACCGAAGTGTGGCCCAGAGTAAAATGTTCCAGAGACAGAGAAACTGTCTCATAATGAAACAGTAGAGGCTTTGGCAAACCTCTTCGTAAGTAGAAGAGAAGACCATAGTGCATAGGTAGGCAAAGTCTTCACTTATCTGGGAGTTGCGCAGGTCTGGCCCCACGTTGGGCGCCATATGTTGTTTTCGATGGGTTAGGTTGTTTTCTCCGGGCTGGCTTCATGGGCGGGTAACAGACGACCAGGGACTCATAGTTGAGCTATAGGCAGTATCTCTTTATTCATGCAGGACGCAGCACAATCTAAGCCGAGCTAAGCTAAACTCAAGGTAAAGTACAGTACAACGCACAATGCTGTCTTTATATATACTTGCCAAGTAGGGTGGAAACAGGATGTGACATAGAGAGGGTGGAGAGAAAAGTGACTGGCGAAAATCAGAGTGTGACAAAGAGGGGGCAGATTAGGCGAGAATCCTATCACTGAACCACAAATGCCCTGGAGGGAGGGAGGAACTTGTTAACAGTGGTTATGTAAATAGAATAGTGTTAAGCAGGGGAGATTTAAACCAAATGAAACAGAAGGGGTCTCATGCATACCAACAAGAAAGGATATCAAACAAAACAAAAGAAGAAGAAGAAGAAAGAAAGAAAGAAAAAAAGAAAAAGAAAAACGATCAGCCTATACTTCTGGAGAACAAAGACGCAAAACTACCCCACAGAATCTCTGTGTGCCACAGCAATGCTCTGGTTCTCATCCCCTTCCCTCTCAATTTCTGGCTGTCTCTATCCAATAAATGAATAAATAAATAAAGATAAAAAAACTAATACAAAAAGTACAAAAGAAGCCCTAGTTCCAACATTAAGTACATCCATACTGAAAGGAGACAAGAGAGATTTGGGGCGGGGGAGACAGCATCTTGGTTATGCAAACAAACTCATGCCTGAGTTTTCAAAATCTCAGGTTCAGTCCCCTGCACCACCGTCAGAGCTGAGCAGGGCGCTGAGGGGAGGGTATTTGGACAGCCATAACTCACAGCAGCAGCCTTCTCAGCAGCCAGGCCTTGGGAACGAATGGATGAACAAATGGATGAACAAAAGTGTAGCATGTTTGAATAAAGGAACTTTATTCCGCCAAAAAGGACATTCAGGGAGTGGGGCGGTAGTGCAGCGGGTTAAGCGCAGGTGGCACAAAGCGCAAGGACCAGTGTAAGGGTCCCGGTTCGAGCCCCAGGCTCCCCACCTGCAGGGGAGTCGCTTCACAGGTGGTGAAGCAGGTCTGCAGGTGTCTGTCTTTCTCTCCCCCTCTCTGTCTTCCCCTCCTCTCTCCATTTCTCTCTGTCCTATCCAAAAATGACATCATCAGTAACAACAATAACAACAACAATAAAAAGTGCAACAAAAGGGAAAAAATAAATAAAATCAAAAGGACATTCAGACATATGTCACTATGGGAGTGACCCTTGACGATTTAGACCAAGTGAAATAAGCCACTCACAGGAGGACAAACCCTGTGTGACCCCACAGACCTCACGAGATACAAAGCAGAAGGATGGGTGCCGGCAGTGGGGAGCTCCTTAGTTCACGGTTCAGAGCATCCACTGAGGAGATGGAGAGGTCTGGAGATGACGGCTACCAACAGTGTGGACGGTCCAAATGCTGCTCCACTCCACAGCTGAGCGGACAACACGGTCAGGTGTGTGTCAGGGACGCACAGAAACAGAAAAGTGAGGAGGAGGAGGAGGAGGAGGAGGAGGAGAGGGAGGGTGGTCTTGCCCACACCTGATGGGTCTGCAGCTTAAGGCTAGCAAACCCGTGGACTCTGTGCTGGTGTCCACAGGAGCTAAGGCACAAGGGCAGCAAGAAAGAGAGAAACGGACGCGGGGGGAGCCGGGTGGGGGACGTCCTGCCCTGTGTGAGCAAGAGCTTTCCCCTCCTCCCCGAGTGAAGCTGGGCAGGGGCTGCCGGCTCCCTCAGTGACCCCAGTTAGCCGGGGATCCATGGCCCTGGGTCCCTCAGGGGTGAAGGTCTGAGATTCCGCCCCACCCCCAAAAAAAAAAAGACAAAGCACACAGCACAGCAGAAAGTGTAGTGAAGGGGCTCCGGAGAAACAGGACAAGGAAGGACTGACTATTCCTTTCAGCTCTGGGGCCCAGAGGGCCTGCAGTGTTGTTTTCGACGGGTTATGTTGTTTTCACCAGGCTGGCTTCATGGGCAGGTAACAGATGACCAGGGACTCATGGTTGAGCTGTAGGCAGGATCTCTTTATTCATGCAGGACGCAGCACAATCTAAGACGAGCTAAGTTAAACTCAAAGTACAGTACTCTAAAACTCACAATGCTGTCTTTATATATACTTGCCAAGTAGGGTGGAAACAGGATGTGACATAGAGAGGGTGGAGAGAAAAGTGACTGGTGAAAATCAGAGTGTGACAAAGAGGGGGCAGATTAGGCGAGAATCCTATCACCGAACCACAAATGCCCTGGAGGGAGGGTGGAACTTGTTAACAGTGGTTATGTAAATAGAATGAAGTGGTTATGTAAATAGAATAGTGTTAAGCAGGGGGGATTTAAACCAAATGAAACAGAAGGGGTCTCATGCATACCAACACTGCAGTTCACCCAGCCTTCCTCTTATCAAGTCCCCCCGGGAACTGCAGCTCACCTCCTCTCTCTCCCAGGAGGAAGGCGCCCTGGAGCTCTCGGGTCTGCTGTGGAGGAGGCGGGCACACCTGGCTGAGCGCACACCATACAGTGGGCAAGGACCCAGGTTTGAGCCCAAGGTCCCCACCTGTAGGGGAAAATCTTCACGAGGGGTGAGGTAGTGCCGCAGGCGTCTCTCTTCCGTCCTATCTCCCCCTACTCGCTCAATTTCTGGTTGTCTGTAGCCAATAAATAAAGATTAAAAAATGTTAAGTGCGCACCAGGTGAAGTGCACATAGTAAAACATTTAAATGGGGGGGCCCGGGCTGTAGCGCAGCGGGTTAAGTGCAGGTGGCGCAAAGCGCAAGGACCGGCGTGAGGATCCCAGTTTGAGCCCCCGGCTCCCCACCTGCAGGGGAGTCGCTTCACAGGCAGTGAAGCAGGTCTGCAGGTGTCCGTCTTTCTCTCCCCCTCTGTCTTCCCTTCCTCTCTCCATTTCTCTCTGTCCTATCTGTTGTATGCTTTACATTGGGTTCTAATTCTCCCCCGCCAAGAGAACTGGATCAGTCCAGTTAGTTTCCTGGGCCTGCTTGGCCCCGCCCCAAGGAACCCCGTGAGAGTTCTTGAGTTTGAGAGTTGGGGAGAGGGGTTCGAGAGTTCGAGTTAGAGAGAGTGCTTGCGCCGCCGCAAAGAGACAGCAGAGTTCTGTTTGGTGATTAGTTTGTCTTAGTTTATGAATCGTGGTTCCTGAATAAAGAAATACAGCTTCCCTGCCCAACCATTGTCTCCGCGTCTCTGTTACCCGCCCGTGAAGCTAGCCCGGCTAGAGCCTCCGAATTTTAACAACAAATGGCGCCCACGTGGACCTGAAGCTAGACCGGCCGGCTAGAGCCACAGAATTTTTAACAACAAATGGCGCCCACGTGGACCTGACCTGCGCATCTCTCAGATAAGTAAAGACAATTTGGCTACCTATGCACTATGGCCTTCTCTTCTGCTTGTGAAGAGATCTCCAAAGGCTTCTGCTCTTTCTTCACGAGACTGTTTTGCTGTTTCTGGAACATTTATCTCTGGACCACTCTGTGGTTTCCACTCGCTCGGGCAACCTCAGAACAGCCAGCGGGAAGAGCCAGCGGGCGGGAGGCGAGGCGCGGAGCTGTTGTTTCCACCTGGTTAAACAGCCAGCCAGCCGGCTGCGCCCAGACAACCCCGCGCACCGCGCCTGCAGCCCCGCAGCCCCGCAGCCCGCAGGAGGCTGACGCCAGCATGCAGGAGCCTGATGCCAGCACGCAGGAGCCCGATGCCACCACGCAGGAGCCTGATGCCAGCACGCAGGCAAGCCCACAGGAGCCGGCTCTCCACCGCGTGGTGCAGGGCACTGGACACGTGATCCCTCCACGCTGCTCGGCCACTGCGAGCAGGGCAGCAGACATGGCAGGGCCATGGGGCAGGGCCGCGGCGGCCCATCATGGCCGCCACCCCTGGGCACCTAGGCCCACGCCTTCTACAAAGCTGGCGCACCTGCCCTCTTGCTATGAATTCTGGAACGATCCCAGGCCTCCCGGACCCCCGGGCTCCCCGCCGAAACTGGGCACACGAGATTTCCAGCCGCCGGTCCGGTCTGAAGGCAGACAAGCTGGAGTACGCAGAGATTTGTGCAGAGATCACAACCTGCAATTCCTAGAAGTGAAGCTGCGCGGGAAGCCACCTCCGGATGGTGAACCCCCGCCCCAACAACTAAGACAGTACAGATTTAAATTCGTGTTTAAAATGACATGTCTTCGTAACAAAGGTTTCTCTCCTTGTGTATTAATGACCATGTTTATGTGTATGTTTAAAGTTTGGTAAACAGTAACTTTAAGGCTAAATTCTTACTAGACAAAGTTAAATGAAAAAGGTTTTCAACGTAATTCTCATAAAGATAAAGATAACTTACATTTAAAGTCTGAGGCAAAAATTAGTTAACAAGCAATATATTTTAACTAAGTTGGTCTAAACAAAAGGTAAAATAGACTTGTTGATATGTAAAACTCTCCATTACCTTCTCTATTAGAAATGGTAGATCGCACAATGGCTATGCTAATTATTCTCATGCCTGAGGTTTCCTTTCCTGACTCCACCTTGAATGGGTGTAACAAAAGGTTAAAAGACGTTGTTGATATGTAAAAGTCTCAAATTCCTTCTCTATTAGAAATATGCTAATAACAAGTTTTGTTTCATAGTAAGTAAATTGCAGCCAGCTGCCTTTGGGACTCTAGGCCGTTCCCCGCCCCCATGCAAATGCCCGTCAAGAAGGTACACCCCCCAGAGGCAAGAAATGTTTTTTTTAAGCTGATAAAGTTTTGCCCACAGAGGCAGATATGGCCCCCTCAGGCCTTTCCTTGGCAGCACACTGGTTCTTGTTACTCGCTTACATGTTTCTCCATGTTTGTGCCAGTTTCTTTTTTAAAAATGCCTGTATGATAGAGGTTTCTGTTCACCCCACACCCTTGATACTGTAGCCATTTAGTTAAAAAGAAAAGGGGGAATTGTTGTATGCTTTACATTGGGTTCTAGTTCTCCCCCGCCAAGAGAATTAGATCAGTCCAGTTAGTTTTGTGGGCCTGCTTGGCCCCGCCCCAAGGAACCCCGCGAGAGTTCTTGAGTTTGAGAGTTGGGGAGAGGGGTTCGAGAGTTCGAGTTAGAGAGAGTGCTTGCGCCACCGCAAAGAGACAGCAGAGTTCTGTTTGGTGATTAGTTTGTCTTAGTTTATGAATCGTGGTTCCTGAATAAAGAAATACAGCTTCCCTGCCTAGCCGTTGTCTCCGCGTCTCTGTTACCCGCCCATGAAGCTAGCCCGGCTAGAGCCTCCGAATTTTAACGACACCTATCCAGCAGTAACAACAATAACAACGATGAACAACGATGGCAACAAAATGGGAAAAAAAAATGGCCTCCAGGAGCAGTGGATTTGTAGTGCAGGCACGAACCCTAGACACAAAAACAAAAACAAACAAACAAACCGGTCAGCCTATCTCTGCAGGCACATAGCCTGTGGCTAGAATGAGGTACACTGATTTATTTTCACATGTCAGCACAGAGGAAACCTGTTTGTAGAAGTTGCTGCACGGTAAGCTTTTCTTTTGAATATTTATTTATTATTCCCTTTTGTTGCCCTTGTTGTATTATTGTAGTTATTGTTGTTGTTATTGATGTCGTCGTTGTTGGATAGGACAGAGAAATGGAGAGAGGAGGGGAAGACAGAGAGGGGGAGAGAAAGACAGACACCTGCAGACCTGCCTCACCGCCTGTGAAGCGACTCCCCTGCAGGTGGGGAGCCGGGGCTCGAACCGGGATCTTTAAGCCGGTCCTTGCGCTTTGCACCATGTGCGCTTAACCCGTTGCACTACCTGCTCGACTCCCACTCCCTTTTTTTTTTTTTTTAGGAGATTCTTCCCAAGGTATTATATCACGATGTTAGCACAAACTGATTCAGAGTTGTCACAAAAACCCAATTCAACCCTTGTTCACTTTTGTTGAGAGCAGGGCACAGGATGTCTGCCCCCCCTTAGTAAGAAGAGTTATTATTATTATTATTATTATCATTATTATTTTAGTATTATTTTTTTACCAGAGCACTACTCAGCTCTGGTTTATGGTATTGCCAAGGATTGAACCGGGCATTTCAAAGCCTTAGGCCTGAGAGTCTTTCTGCATAGCCATTATGCTACCCCCTACCCCCCAGCCATAAGAGGAGTATTTGTTTGTTTTTAAAATTTCTTTATTGATTAATGTTTTACATTCGACAGTAAATACAATAGTTTGTACATAACATTTCTCAGTTTCCCACATAACAATACACCCCCCCACTAGGTCTTGTAAGAGGAGTTTTTTTTAAAAAGACAACTTATTTATTAATGAGAAAGACAGGAGGAGAGAGAAAGAACCAGATATCACTCGGCACATGTGCAGCCAGGGATCGAACTCAGGACCTCATGCTTGAGAGTCCAAAGCTTTACCACTGCGCCACCTCCTGGACCACATAAGAGGAGTTTTATTCTAGCCACTGAGGAAATTTACTTTCTCAATTTCCAGGAAGAGGAGCTAGAAGTCTTTCCCCTGACTGGCCAAACTCAACTTCATTCCCTTCTTTCTAGACAAACAGGAAGCTGACCACTTTGCTCAGCCCCCCCCCCCCCCCCCATGGAGTTTCTCAGAACCCTGTGACTCCCTGCTGGCCGCTGAGGCCGGAGCAGGAAGATGAGCCTCTGTGATAAGGCTCTTAATAGAGGACCAGGCTGCCCTCTGCCCCCGCCTGCCTTCTGGGGACCAGGCGTCCACGACACTCCGACTGCAGGGCCCACTGACCCACCGTGCTTGCCAGGAGGGGGAGCTGTGCCCGTCATCAGCCTGGCTTGGCTGATTCACCCTGGTAGAAGAGAAACGGGTGGTCTGGGGTGTGTGTTGGGGAGAGGGCAGCCGGGCCTGCACCTACCTGCTCCACCTTTCTTCACAGCCTCCTTCAGTCTCTCCTTCCTGGCCTCCCCTGTGCATTCACCTAGGTGAAGAATTCCAGTCTCTGCAAGACAGAACCGACCACCGAGGTCAAAGGCAGTGCGAACGGCCCCAGGAGTCAGTCTGTCCTCACAGGCTCCGGTGTGGCTTATGTCTGCCCGCCCCACACACTGAGTCCTGCGGCCTGACAGAGCCTGCTGAATGTGATTCTTGTCAAAAGCCTCTTCACGCTCTGCTCTCTGGGGGAGTTCTGCTTCTGTGAAGAACTTCTGAGGGTACTCAGGGTGTAGCTGTTACCACGGCGGTTTGTATCCTGTTCTTCTTCTTCTTTTCATTAATTTATTTTCCCTTTTGTTACCCTTGTTTTATTGTTGTAGTTCTTGTTGTTATTGTTGTCATTGTTGAACAGGACAGAGAGAAATGGAGAGAGGAGGGGAAGACAGAGAGGGGGAGAGAAAGACAGACACCTGCAGACCTGCTTCACCGCCTGTGAAGCGAAGCCCCTGCAGGTGGGAAGCCAGGGGCTCGAACCGGGATCCTTACGCGGGTCCTTGTGTTTTCTGCCACCTGCGCTTAACCCGCTGCGCTACCACCCGACTAAGTGTTATTACTATTATCTCTATAATAGACTTGAACTCAGAAAACTCCCCACAGCCTTGGAGATGCCACTTCAGAAAGCCACCTTGGGCTCCAGCAGTTCTCTCACACCAGGGAGAGACGTGGAGCCCTGCACGGTACCGCATGTGAGGCCTTGACTGAAAGAGGGCTTGCTTTAGCCAGTATTTGGAATGAGCTCCTTCAGGTATAGGGCTCTATGAGGTATGTACTGCTGTGTTAACACGTCAGCATCATGGTTCTGCAAAAAGACTCCCATGCCTGAGGCTCTGAGGTCTCAGGTTCAATCCCCAGCACCACCATAAGCCAGAGCTGAGCAGTGCTCTGGTCTGCCGGGCCGGCGTGGGGGTGCCTCTACCTGGGCACGTGCTCTCTGGGTTGGAGAGAACTCGACTGGAGCCAACCTGGGCTGCTGCTTACTCAGCGATGCGGGAGACAGATGACTCAGGAACCAAACACGTGGTAGAATGGCAATGCAACATCTTTTTTTTTTTCTTCTTTGCCTTCAGGGTTATTACTGGGGCTCAGTGCCTGCACCATGAATCCACTGTTCCTGGAGGCCATTTCCCCCCTTTTGTTGCCCTTGTTGTGGTTATTATTGTTGTTGTTGATGTTCGTTGTTGGATAGGACAGAGAGAAATGGAGAGAGGAGGAGGGGAAGACAGAGAGGGGGGAGAGAAAGACAGACACCTGCAGACCTGCTTCACCGCCTGTGAAGAGACTCCCCTGCAGGTGGGGAGCCAGGGCCTCGAACTGGGATCCTTAAGCTGGTCCTTGCGCTTTGCACCACATGCATTTAACCCTCTGGATGACTTTTTTTAGGTAAGGGAGGGAGAAGCATCAGAGCTTTCCCCACTGCCTGTCGTGTCCCATACTGGTGTCCTGGGGGGCTTGGAACCCGGTCTAGCATGACAAAGCAGGCCCCCTTGCTGGTAGGGTTATCTCCCCGGCCCCAAGATACAATAGCACAAAACCTTGAGTTATCTCCATGACAGTTCTGACGGGAAGGGAGCGTTGCCAGCTCAAACACTGTCACAGCTACACAACGTAAATGGGTGAAGCACATGGGCCGAAGGCACCAGGACAAACGTCCCACAGAGAAGGTGGCCTTGGTGCCAATATCTTGTGGCCACGCACATCCAACACAGATGGTCTTAACTGAGAGAAGCTGGGCCTGGCCATGTGAC